>NW_021131041.1:365309-409518 GCF_004193835.3 Ostrinia furnacalis
TGCAATTAGTGTCATAGCTCATGAGTGAATCATCATCGGTTGCCTAACATCCTGAGGGCCTAGTTTACACCAAACGCGCTCACTCAATTCATATGACATTAAATGTATGACGGACTGTACAGCCTAACAAATGACATTTATGTTAGTATGGATGGATGAAATGCATCTCATCGACATATTTTATGTCAAAGTATGGAACAAGTAGAACCTTGATTGCCTTACGAGTCTTGACCGACAGATAACGGAGTGTGAATGAGTCGTGCATGGCACGTAGCACGTAGGCCATTTACTATCGTTTGGATATTGACCTCAACATGATACCAAGGAGATTGCCATGTATCTAAATAAGGGCACTATTCCTTCCTCTCGTTCCCACAGCTTGACCGCCAACAACCCAACCAGTGAAGGCCAAGTTTGTCCCGGGGGCGAGTTAAGCTGTCATTGGACCCGCAACGAAATTAATCAGAAGAACATAGGAGTTCGAAGTTAAGGTTCGACATTCTGAATTTAAATAATAATGGAAAAGTTCTTCCAAAAGCAACATATAAAGTGTTATTTCTCTGTTAGATTGGCTCAAGTGGAGCAAATTAGAGACCTGTCTTCTTCAAAGTCATATTTTATTTAAATGGACGAATTGCCTCAATCTACTCCCAATTATTTTGCACCATTCGCACAATGAAGCGTATTGAAGTGCGCTATTGCAGCACTGTTTTGTTTTTAACCAACTTTAAGAAAAGACCTCTTCCTTTTTTTGAAGTCGGTTAAAAACAAATTCTCAATTTGGTTGGTATGTTTTTAGTTGGATGACCTTATACAGGGTGTCTCCTTAAGTATGGAACTAACAAAAAGGATTAATTATACAGCTGTAAGGCTCAAACGCAAAAGCTTTCCTTCCCGAAGTTCCAAAGTTCAAATGTTTAAAAAAAACTGGTGTACAAAATTCTTTTGTAGGTACCTACTTTTTTTGAGAATTTAGATGTTTTTTTCTTTGCGGTCCAGTGTATAAAAATGTAGGTAGGTAAGTACCTATTTTAAAAAGTTACAGTTAAAATACGCAATTACAAAAACAATGCGGTTAGATAACCGAGTTATTGTGACAATAATGATTTAAAATGCATTTAGTATTAGCATACAATAGAATGCATAAACAAGCATTACTTGACAGAACTGCAATGCATTCATTTAGAAGGACTTAATGACTAATTGTTTTTATTGTTATGTCCATTTCATGATTAGTTATTTTTTTGTGATTAGCAATTATTTCTTTGATTGAAAGGTCTATTTTAAAGTAAAGTTGTTATTCGCATAATATTTGACATTTCGGTATAGAAATGTGAAAAAATTCTAAGATCTCTTTTTAAAAAAAAAACTGTGAAGGGGCTAAACTTGACCACCTTCATTTGTAGGGAACAAATGGGAATTAATTCATAAAAAAAATATCATAATTGATTTACATTTTTGCTGCATCACTTAACACCAGTTGCGATTGCGGTCAAATACCTGCCTTGTTATGCATAAAAAAAATCACTTCCATTCTACAAATTCTAAAAATAAAATAACAACAAAACAGAAGAACAAAACCTGTTTAATTATTCTAATCACACAATCTCGATCAAGAAGCTTCGAGATCGCCATCGCTAACAGGAAAAACATATAGTTACTATATGTATAACATATACAATATACAGGGTGGAAACGATAAGTGATCTCACTCGATTATTTCTAAACTACACAAGATATCGAAAACTGCTTACTGATCCTGAAAGTATTTCACGAGCCCTTTCAAACGGTACCAATATGTTTATTCTGTAACCTATTGTTGATACCGTTGAATAGAGCTCGTGAAGCACTTTTAGGATCAGTAACAAGTTTTACGATATCTTGTGCAGTTTTTAATATTATGTGGATTTACCAAATGTATGGAGGCTGGAAACATCGAATTTTCAAATAGATCCAGTTTATTTGATGGATCTCATATTATGAAGCACTTTCAATATCAAAAACTAGTTTTTTGATATCTTGTGTAGTTTAGAAATAATCGAGTGAGATCATCACTTATCGTTTCCACCCTGTATGCGTGTCAGGAAGTCACATGACCGCGAGGTCACTTGTAAACATATACATACTCGTTGCATAACAATGGAGAACACTGTGCGTTGCTATTGTTATTAGATTATCGCTAACTCTTGTTTATTAATACTAACTAGGTATAATTTTCAAGTATATTATTATAGTAGTCTCTTTATATGTTTTTTAACTATGTCGGCGTTGATGCGGTTTTACATTATTAGATAGATGCCCGTTTTCACCATAAGTGACCCCTATGGTAACACATAGGGGTCATTCAAAAATTAGGTGTTGATGGTGAAAACGGGCAAGAGTGATTCAAGATGGGATGGGAAAGGGGCGGAAAAAATTAAATTGTCTTGGAGCTTTCATCAAAAAAACTTCCTAATCCATTATTTTAGAGATGTAACAAAACTACTGTGAGATTATATAATCTTTTATTAACCTATAAAAAGTACTTATACGTTGGCAGATTCACAGTTCGCACCTATCTGTGCGAAGTGCGAACTGCGAATCCGGGGGAATTTGTATTTACGAAACTAGAAAACTTGAATAATTTGCAAAAAAACCTTCAACAATAATAAAAATGGACCAAAAACAAAATAGCTCTCTTTTAATTAACCGACTGCAAAAACAAGAATGTTTTCTTGTAAACTACTCCCGTATAAAAAGATGTTATCTCCGCCTCTTACCACCCAACGTGAATGCCAAAGGTCATTAAGAAAACCTTTCGCAAATGTCAAAGGTTATCAGAAACGAGTGCTCTGGTGAAATGGAGCGACGTGCGCGAAGTTGCTACGAAGTAATGGATAAGAAATCACCATAGATCATTTTCAAGGAAATTTTGGGGTAAAAAGCAATATGATTTTAACTGTAAAGTAATATTTTAGTTGCTTTTAAAACAATAAATAGTTGAGTCAAAAAGCTCCTACTTACTGTGATCAATGAGGGCTATCGTTTTTATACTTAACAGTTGGCACCCCTGGCGATTGACAGGACCTTACTCTACAGTGGCGCCATCTTGATGAGTGCAAATACGATAGTCCTCCTACCACTTTCTCGCTCACCAGTTGGTGCCACTGTCTTCGCTACTAGCAAGTGACAGGACCTTACTCTACAGTGGCGCTAACTGGTGAGCGCTAAAACGATAGCCCTCATTGACATTAAAATTAAGTTTGAGCTATACCTAGTAAATATTCTAAAAAAACATTTTAAAGTTTTTATGTTTAGGCATATTATGACCTTGTTAAAGCCAATGAACAAGCTATCTAAAATAAAATGAAACGGGCCTTTTCAGGCGAGAGTGAATAGGCACTTACAGGGCAGATACCTTCCTAGACTGCATCTCACTTAACACCAGGTGCGATTGCAGTCAAATACCTGCCTTGTCTTGCATAAAAAAAAATATTTTATTTTAATTATTACACAGGTTTATAAAATGTTTTTAAAGCCGACATCAACAAAAATATGTCAACATTCAACAACCTGCAAAAAAACAAAAGAGCTTCCTCGTTTTGGATAAAAGATAGATCCGTCTTAAAAGACAATTTCTATTGTGTCCTAGCCTCATATGGTATCTGAACAGTACAGCGATACAATTTGCCGATTCAACGGATCGAATAATTGAATAGAATATCGATTTATAGCACCCACTCGATAACTGAGAAAATCTATTCACTTACAAAACACAATGGCGTTAAATTAAAAACCTTTTTTGAAACATTCTATGATTTTTTTGAAGTTATAGGAACTGTAGGAAAGTGCAAAATGCAAAATTATAAAAATGTGCATTTTTCTCATTCTCCTTTTTTATCGATCGTATCTTAAGGAGAGTATAGACTAGCTAGAGCATTTCTATGTAACGTTCTTACGAATGGTACACAATACAGGTAAAATGTACGACGTTTGGAAGGGTGAATGCTCTAGCTAGTCTATTCTATACTCACCTCTACTAGTATACAAGTAGAGGTAAAGGTATTAAAGTATGTTTCATAATTTGTTTTATTTGTTTCAGGTCTAAATGCTTGCGAAAGGAAATCTTTCGTGTTTTTGCGGAAGGAGTTGCCAGTGAGGTAATTTATTAACATTTTTCATCATTTATTTACCTAAACACAAACATATTACATAATAATTGGATCATGGACGTACCATGCCCCGTTTCAGTGTCTTCATTTCAATATGGTGACCGTGAAAACCTACTTTAGTGACTTACATAATTTAATTATGTCACGTGTACTATGCTCGTGTAAACAAAATACACGTTTGTACAGTAGCTGCCTGAGTAGAATAAAATAAAGATAACATTTTGTTACTAGGGTGACGTCACTTTTGCACGTTCTCCTTTTCTTGAGTTCATATTCTTCCAATTGTCCCGAAGTAGTTGTCACGGTAATATTATTACTGTGCATGTGCAGTGTATAGTCAATGTTATAAGATAGTTTCATCCACGAAGACGCGCCCCACCAATTTTTGGTCTCGGTCGCGCGGGGTGCGGGGAGTTTGATCCGAGCAATCCGAGCGGCATTTTTGTAATGTGCGTGTGCACTCATGGATAATTTAGCGTGTACCGATAACACTCAAACATTAGCGGAAGAATGGTGGGGCGCGTCTTCGTGGATGAAACGATGATAAAGATTTATGTTCTACCCTTCCCCACCGAACCCTATGGTTTAAGACATCGAACCCTAAGCTAATTTATGCCTAAACATATTTCTAAGCCCATGGAGAGTAGGTCAAATCCTCCATTTACCTCTGGTAAATTTGAGTGTGTCGTGTATCGTGTTTCTGTTCTTGTAGTGGTGATTTTTTTTAATTTAGTCGGTGTCACTGGTGTCACTGTGCCTTCTTCTCTTATACACAGACGACAGCACAACAAGCTTAACACTGACATCTTTATGCTATTATAATAGGGCCTATTTTGCAAAAAATATGTAGTCTCATGTGCTGTATGTACTGTATTTTAAGAGTAAAGAGTAGCGTGTTTGTATACTGATAACGGCATCTCACTTTATCAACGTGTTCTTCATTAACATCGCTTGTTTTGGAGTAGCGGGTTTTTTTAGATTGTAATTTTCCTAGTATTTTTAGCTTAGTATCTAGAAAAATACTAAATCTGGCTTTTAAAGTAAATAAACATATTTTTCTACCTATAAATAGCACCTATCTAGGCTCTAATTAAATAAAGCTTGTGTATGTAGACTATTGTCATCATCATCATCATCTCAGCGATAGGACGTCCACTGCTGAACAATCTGAACATAGGCCTCCCCCAACGCTTTCCATGTTGCCCGGTTGGTAGCGGCCTGCGTCCAGCGCTTTCCTGCTACCTTTATGATGTCGTCGGTCTACCTTGTGGGTGGACGTCTCACGCTGCGTTTTCCAGTACGCGGCTTCCACTCCAAAACCTTGCTGCCCCATCGGCCGTCAGTTCTGCGTACTATGTGCCCTGCCCATTGCCACTTGAGCTTGCTAATCCGTCGGGCTATGTCCTACTTTAGTTCGTTTACGAATCTCCTCATTTCTGAATTTCTGATTAGATCTCGTAAAGAAACACCGAGCATAGCCCTCTTAACACATAGTAGACTATTGTAGACGACGTCAATGTGTTTCGAGATATCATCATCATCACTTCAGCCACAGGACGTCCACTGCTGAACATAAGCCTCCCCCAATTCCAAATCCGAGGAATACTATTTGGATGTCTCTACTCCTAAGAGTCAAGACATCATCATCATCATTTCAGCCATAGGAATAGACGTAATACAGGCAGGACTCCCATTCGTTGGACTGAGGATCTAGTGAAAGTCGAGGGAAGCACCTGGATGCGGGCAACGCAGGACCGGTCGTTGTGAAAATCCTTGGAGAAAGCTCATGTCCGGCAGTGACGTCATTTTTAGGTGGTGGTTTCCATAAGATGGACCGACGACATCATTATGGTAGCAGGAAGGCGATGGATGCAGGCCGCTACCAACCTGGCGATGTGTCAATCATTGGAGATGTCCTACCTTCAGCAGTGGACGTCCTGTGGCTGAAATGATGATGAACGTCCTTTGGTTAAACAAGCTAGTAACCTTTAAAAAATGTATCTACCAGGTATATTATGCCTGTTTTCACCATCAATCTCTAATTTTTAAGTGACCCCTATGGTAACACATACCAGGAATTTTGTTTATGAAAAGTCACTAAAAATTTAGGGATTGATGGTGAAAAAAACAGGCATTTGTCTTTTATAGACACAACAATGCTATCAGAATCTAAAACAAAACCCACTGAACACACAACTGTATTGTTTAGACAGCCTCTAATCACTGTTATCAAGCCTATCTTAATCATCACAGCGGCTCTTGTGTAATTGCACACTGATAAAGTGATCAATCGATCAGCTATAGCCACTTATCCAGTGCAAACAAGATTTACTTTATAGGTTAATGTTTGAAGTGTGCATATACATGATGATTTTTAGAAAGAAAGAAAGAAAAATATTTTAATTAGTCCAAACATCCTTAGACTACTTACAACAATATAATTACAAAGTAGTTAAATTTTAACCAAAATGGCAGCCACTCAGCATGTGCTATGCCCTAGGTCAAGACCTAGAGTATAACGCTGGTAATAGCTGTGGCAACCATATCAAGTGGGTAGACATTAATATTTAAGTTTTACACAAAACAAAAAAATAAATAACACAGTGCTCTTCAAGTGTGTATTGCGTATGTAATGTATATGTGCATGTGTGTGTTAGTATTATTAATCTTACCTAACAACCAGATTTACCACGTTCACTTTTACCTAAAATGTCGACACTAAACGGGACTATTCCCACCTCTCGTTCCCACCGCTGCAACTCCTGTGTAGCCAGGGTCTATAGCTTGACCGCCAATAAAAACCTAACCAGTGGAGGTCAATTTTGTCCCATTATTGTCGACGTTAATAAACTATAATAAGCTGGATTCGTAGGATCGGTCGTTGTGGAAATCTTTAGAAAAGGCCTTTGTCCAGCAGTGGACGTGTATTGGCTGAATTAATAGTACCTAATTACAATTTAAAAGTCAAACAAAAGACCAAATTAAAAGTATAGAGGCTTACCTCAAATTTAAATTCCTATCCTTGCCTTTAGGATTCATCTAAACACCATGATAACAGATTGCCAGCGGAGTTATAGGGTGTCACAGAATGGGTGAATCAAACTGCTATAAAGAGTTTACCCATAGCAGTTTGATTCACCCAATCTGACACACCCTGTATAAATAGAGTTCCATTTGCACTCTTTGGGTGCGGAATTCTAAAAATTACCCCCCATAAACACACTTAAAACATTACCTCTCTATCATATCATAAAATAATAAAAGAAAAACAAAATAACCGCACTTAACCCTGATCATTGTTATCGTGCACACACACGAATAAGTAAACACATAGATAACATTATATTTGTTTAAATACTCATATCGTGGATATGACCAAGGTTGGTCATTCTACCGGCTAGAAAATAAATAATATTTACATAATAGAGATAGGTACTCATTAAATGAGTTGGAATACGAAACCGGTTATTAGTAAATGATAATGAAATCGATGTTAAAATAATATATAGCCTGACCAGGAACATAAAAACCCTCGCCATGTTGCGGAAAACTAATGGTACTGTGGCGACTACGTCCCACTTACGCCTCATACCAATTAATTAAAATATACGTAATTGTAATACTTCTTGTACAAACTTAAGATGTAAATGCTTTGTTAGTTATAGCGTGTTAATTTTAGAGCATGGTAATTTTAGTTTCTCACGCACCTGCAATTTTAGATTTTATTGTCGGAATGTTTAACTCAAATCTTTTTAGTGTTTCGCCGATGTAACATGTGGTCCATTGTTGATCTATGCAATCATTGCAGGTGTCTGTGTATCAAGCAACACCAACCTTTGTAATGTCTTTCTATTGTTTGTTGTTTACTTTGTATTATGTTTGTGCCAACCTTTGCCATGTGTTTCATGCTAATTGTTTTGTTTGTACCTTCGTGTTCTTTTTACTTTGTTTTACGATTGTTACCTGAAAAGGCCTCCGACCGTCGAGAGAAAAAACAATGTTTAGTTTAGTCAGTCAGTACGCAACCTCGGTACCGGTCGGACGCCTTGAAGGCCCATCCTCGCGCTTACACAATACAGTTACCGTCTTACCAGTCTATATGAACTTTTATTTATAAAAACCTACGAACCCTGCTACCCGAGTATAGAGCGCCGACAGTACTAATTTCTTTTAATGGCAACAGTAACTAAAAACTTCATTGACATGTCACCTTGCATGTCAGTCTATTGCTGTCAAAGTGTAAACAAACTTTATTTTAAATGTGCGCAATTGATTTTGTGAATGAAATTGCTAAAATCTTTTTATAGTCGTGAAAGAAAAGTGGTTCACAATGTGTTAAAGTATTTGTCGAAGAGAAATACCAAGGGTTCGGACAATATTTTCATTGAAAATGTTTCCAATAAAGGTTGTCAAATTGACTGACATGTTTATCGTATAGTACAGTCCACTATGAAAAAAAGCTTGTAAATTAGCTGTGGTTTGTTTCAACTACCTATTTTAAAGTATTTTGTCACTTTCTAAAAGTTGAATTTTATGGAATTGGGAAAGAAGTACCGAGTTTGAAGCGTTCATGAGCAGACATTGCAGTTGAATATTCAAGTTCTGAATTTGATTATTGATGAATAATAAAATAAATCCTACTAGTTCGATTGATGGTTTCATTTAATTATTTAAACCAGGTTACCTATAATAATATTTTTTCGTTAATTTATGAAAATATCAAATAAGCCCGTAATCCTTAATCCTGAAACATAAAGTTAGCCTATTAATTTAACACAGGTACGACTGTACTCAGTGTTGCACTATCAAATGCAATTGAAGCGCCTCTATGCCAGGGTTTTTATGTTCCTGGTCAGGCTATACCAAATACATTTTAGATTACTTATATGAAAATTGTGTTGCAGAATGTTATGTAACAATATTTCAATATTTTTGACAAAAAAAAAGAAAGACAAAATCCAATAAACGATTATAAACTCCTAATTTGATTCAACGAGTTTTTTTTAAGTAGGCCTTCATCATCATCATCATCATTATTTCAGCCATAGGACGTCCACTGCTGAACATAGGCCGCTACCAATCGATCAACATCGAAAGCATTGAGGGAGGCGTATGTTCAGCAGTGAAGTAGGCCTTATAAATGCAAAAAAAAAACAAAATTAACAAACACCATAAACTCTTAAAAATTGTCTCACCGCATAAAAGCCATTTTCAGACACATAAACCAAGTCCCAAAAACGTACATGCCTTACCACTACTCCCGAGACATTTCGGCTGGTGTTGAAAAGGCGCAAAGACACTAATTATCAGGTGATCAGGTCATTTAGTTTCCATCTGCAAGAGCACGGCTCTCTCTAGAAGTTTGCCAGAGGCAAACTTCCCACCCTGGCCAGACGGGATGGGGGGCCTGATATTTGTAACCTTTTGTCAATAAAGATTCCAAAATTAACAAAACATTGTACTTATCATCTGTTTTTCGTCAAAATATTTTCATTTTCAACGAACGATAACCACGCCTCCTATCTTGGGGGCAAAGATTCCTGTCAATATTGATAAAGAATTCGCACGCTTAAGATAAAATTATTTTGGTCGTTAGTTCTTTGAAGAAGATTCTGTACATGATGTTTTTCTAATGGATATCACCATTTATATCAATCAGAATATTGATAATACTTAATTGCTTTGGTTTCTTAAGTTATTTATATTATTAATGTATTTATTATGTATGAATTAATCGCCTCGATGTTGGCAGCACAGGACCGGTCGTTGTGGAAATCCTTGGGGAAGGCCTTTGTGCAGCAGTGGACGTCATTTGACTGACACGAACGAGCGACTGATTTTGTAAATATCTATTTAAACACTGATGTTACTAAATCGTCGACATAAAGATAGATTGTACTCCATGCGTCGTACGTAGCATAAAGACATCACAACAATCTCAAATGCAATATCCTTAACCTATCTTCGTTTTTATAAAACAAACAATAAGATATCTGTCAAAAAGAAGTAGGTACAAGGCTCAAGTAGGCAATTGCCAAGCGGAACTGCGATAGCCATCTAAGAAAAACATAATTTATCACAAACTCTCATCATAAAGATATCAAATCTCCGAGATTAAAGGATTGGATACTGCAAATTGTACAAATAACTTTATCCGTGTGGCATCGAATCTAGAGAAGCGTTTGAGTGAGTGATGGATAGATAAAGGCACGCCTATAAGATATTTGGGATGATTAGGGCTTGAATTTTGGTATGCTGCAAATTAAAAAAGGTTTCAAATAGATAAGCAGTAAAATTGCTTTTAATTATGAGTAAACATTGCCATTTCTGAGAGGCGTACAACAGGGTACTATTTTGGAACCTCAATTATTCTTCCGCATCATTTAGTTAAAGTTATCCCAAGAACCAAATAATAAGCAAAATATAAAAATCATAAATTGCTTTGGTCGACGATCTAGTCAAGGTCGCGGGAAGCACCTGGATGCGGGCAGCGCAGCTCAGGACATGATTTTGATGCTTAAATTGCAGTGTCACAACATGACGCAATGTTTTGTTTCAATAAACTGTACTCTCACTGGTTGGATAATGCGGACATTCTATACAAACAACTCAATTAATAATTTAATTGGAGCATCCCGTCTAATCGAGCGTGTATTATTGTAACGTTTACGTCATTTACAAATTGTGTTTTGTTAATTATTTTTTACTGTATGAATGAGTTTCTTCCGCCATTTTTTCTCATTACCAGTCCATAAATGTTGTTCCGAAGTGGTGGTAGGGCAATTTATATTTGGGACGTGTACAAGTGCCCTGGAAAGGGCGGGCCTAAGTCATCATCGTCATCATAATTTCAGTCATAGGACATCCACTGCTGAACAAAGGCCTCCCCCAATGATTTCCATGTTGCCCGGTTCGTAGCAGCCTGCGTCCAGCGCCTTATAGACGTCCTGCGTTTTCCGGTACGTTAGGGCCTAAGTTCTTAATAAAATTTTGATTTTGGTGTTGATTATGTGGGATTATTCCTGGCTAGGACTTCGCGTTTGGGGAATGATGATAGGAATCAAGGCTATTGCAGTAGTAAATAAGATATGAGTACTGCCGATGCATTGCCAAGTTTTCTGAGACTTACCAATAAAATTTAGTAGCCATCTAAATCATCTATTATGAATAAACATGAAGCAATTCCCTGAAAATAGTTTCGGTTAAAACAGAAAAAATAAAAATTATCTTTGCAAACGTGAACATTTAAGTTAGTAAACTAGTTAAATATTAATTAATTGCAGAACATGAATGAATGATTAACATGCAGTAGTCACGCCAGCCACGATTATTTAATTAATAATAACAGCTATCATGTTACATAATTTAACGATTATAACTATCTTTTCCACGCTGCTTCATTCGCAGATTTAGCCCCGTTAACTTTCCTCGTGGACTGTCTAAAAATTTTCTTCCTTTGTTCGAATATCCTTACACAAAAAATCGGTCCTTTAAAATGCTTGTATGTTGTATAAAATATTTGAACTACATAGTCGGATACCTCTCCAACCCGTTTAGCTAGCGTGGGGAGTGTAGGCCACATCCTCCATTAGCCTCTGGTAAATTTGAGAGGGTCGTGCTCCTGCAACTGAGACTAAATGACCTGATGATGTCGTTGAAGAACTGATTTATTCGAAATGGTCCAAAAGTTGGAGCTCATCCTATCAGTTCAGTCACAGGACGTCCACTGCTGAACATAGGCCTCCCCCAATGATTTCCACATCGCCCGGTTGGTAGCGGCCTGCATCCAGCACCTTCCTGCTACTTTTATAAGGTTATCGGTCCACCCTGTGTGTGGACGCTGTGTTTTCCGGTATGTGGCCTCCTCTCCAGAACCTTGCTGCCCCATTGACCGTCAGTTCTGCGTACTATATGCCTTACCCATAGCCACTTCAGCTTGCTAATCCTTCCCAAAATAATTTTAACTGCTCCTAACCTATCGTCATCTCTGTCTTACCCCAGACTGGCGAACATAATGAAAGAGATAGCGCTACTCCCAGAGAATCTACTGCGGATGCCGTCCGTAGGCATGGTGAACCAGTGGTACGAGCGGTCTTTCGAAGAGATCATCCAGTTTGAGAAGATGGAACCTGATCCGCCGGTGTTGAGTCAGTAAGTAGCTTTAACTCATTAGGGCTCTGACCCACGGAGATATCCCGTTTTGTAATATACGTGTTTTATTTTTATCTTGTTTTATTCAGAAAACAAACAGCTTACAAATACATAAATTGCATAGATACAATGTTGGTGGTCAAAGCCTATAGTTTTCACCTCTATTAAATAACTAAGGGGTATAAAATTTAACTTTTAGTTATAAGTTGGAACAAAGAAAACATTTATGGAAAGAAAGAAGTTCGAAGAAACGCGTGAAATCATCTCTTAGTGAGCACCTAGGTTCTAAAAGGAACCCCCTTTCAAAAATCGAGACTCCTAGCACTTGTAGTGAGATTTCGTGATGAGTAAGTCAGTCAGTCAATCAGTGACCTTTCGCTTTTATAGATATAGATTTGAATTGATTTGATTTTATCTTCCATTCCACCAGGTTCTGCGAACGTCTGGTTCACATCAGGAACCGTCACGCGGACGTAGTCCAAACCATGGCGCAAGGAGTGCTAGAGCTGAAGGAGTCTCACGAGGTGGATCCTGGCACGGAGAACTCCATCCAGTACTTCCTCGACCGGTTCTATATGAGCCGGATATCCATTCGGATGCTGATCAACCAGCACAGTATGTGGGCTATAGATAGTCTTTATTGTATCCTCATCATCATTTCAGCCATAGGACGTCCACTGCTGAACATAGGCCTCCCCCAATGCTTTCCATGTTGATCGATTGGTAGCGGCCTGCGTCCAGCGCCTCCCTGCTACCTTTATCTCGTCGGTCCACCTTGTAGGTGGACGTCTCACGCTGCGTTTTCCACTAATTTAATAAAGGCAAATGGAGGATTTGACATACACTCTTCACGCTGGCCAGACCGCTTAGGGACGCCTCATATTGTCCTCCATACAATACTTATTCGACCGGTTCTATATGAGGACGTGGTTCAGACGATGGCGCAAGGAGTCCTAGATCTGAAGAAGTCTCACGAGGTGGACCCTGGCACGGAGAACTCCATCCAGTACTTCCTCGACCGGTTCTATATGAGCCGGATATCTATTCGGATGCTGATCAACCAGCACAGTAAGTGGACTATCATCTTCATCGTCATCAGGTCATTTACTCTACACTACAGGTGCTCGACCCTCTAATTTCATCATCATCATCATTTCAGCCATAGGACGTCCACTCCCCCAATGCTTTCCATGTTGATCGATTGGTAGCGGCCTGCGTCCAGCGCTTTCCTAATTTTCGATAATGTAACTGACGTACTAATGTCCGTTTTCACCATCAATCCCTAATTTTTAAGTGACCCCAATGAAAACAAAATTCCTGTTATGTGTTGGTGAATACGGCTATAAAAGTTTTTTTAGGAAACTAGCCTATTCCCCTAATCTATGGAAATAAATATGGTTTTATTATCTCCCCAGCGCTCCTCTTCGGCGAGCAAATCGGCGCAAAACAAGCGTCAGTCAACGGCATAGGCAATGGCGGCCGGCATATTGGCTCCATCGACCCGGCGTGTGACGTAGTGGCAGTCGTTAAAGATGCCTACGAGAACGCCAGGTTCCTCTGCGATAGGTATTACCTGGCGTCGCCTGAGCTGGAGATCCTTCAGGGGGGAGGTGAGTCATTTAGTCCACTTGCCTATTTCAGCGTTACTACCAAGAAGACCGTATCTATATGATGCAATAAACATTTATGACTATGACTTTAACAGACCACGCATCATGTCGCAGCAGATGTTTTGTGTGTGAGCTGGAGATACTATAGGGAGGAGGTGACTCAGTTAAGACTCCCATTTTATCTTCCAGATACTGTTCCAAGATCCAGGACAGTTAGATATTCCCTAGGACTAACCTTCACTGGTCGAGTTTCATTGGATCCCGGCTAGACAGGAGTTGCAGTGGTGGGAAAGAAGTGGGATTAGTCCAGTTAGATGAAATACCTCATGCTAAATGTACTAGGATCTTTCAGCTTCAAGACATTTTTGGCAGCAATGAACACGGGTCTATTCCGACCTCTCGTTCCCACCGTTGCAACTCCTGTGTAGCCAGGATCTACAGCTTGACCGCCATTAAAAGTGCCGCGCCAGTGAAAGTCAAGTTTGTCCCGTTTTTTCCTTCGGAAAATACGGATGGCCAGTTGGTATACGGGACTCTCCCTGCCAGAATGAATGGGGCCCACCCTCTAAAGCCCAACGGTGCCGCGAGTTATTGTCCCAACTGTCCAGTCATCGTACCCTCTTATGATAACCGCTCCTATATATAATATTCATAATAGTGACTGAGTTTCTTACGCTGCTTCTTCTCAGCACTGGCCCATTTATTCTCCCGAAGAAGTGGTAGGGTTAATACTGAGACGTGTAAAAGTGCTTTTTAAAAGCCTACTTGCAAAAATAAAATGAGTTTTACCTTCTTTTTCCAGTGCCCAGTGAGCGGCCAATGCCAGTAGTCTACGTGCCGTCCCATCTCTACCACATGCTGTTCGAACTGTTCAAGAACGCCATGAGAGCTGTCATGGAACACCATGAGAGCGCGCCCCCGCCTATACAGGTCAACCTGGTCAATGGGAAGGAGGATGTGTCTGTCAAGGTAGAGTTAATGTTCCCTTTCTTTCTATTTTATTCCCCTTTCGTATGGTTCAACTTCGTTTTCATCAAGGTAATGCATCATCAGGTCCCGGGAAGAGCCTGGATGCGGGCAGCGCAGGACCGTGCATTGTGGAAAACCATGGGGGAGGCCTTTGTCCAGCAGTGGACGTGTTTTGGCTGAAACGAATGAATGAACGAATGCATCATCAGGTCATTTAGTCTCCACTGCAGGAGCAAGAATCTCTTATTTACCAATAGCATTTATGTGACGTTCAAGGTCGGTCAGTCTGGAAGACCCTTTTCATCTTAAACCTTGTAGCCTGGGGGCCTCGTATCATCGAAACGGCGGTAGCTACGCCCCCGAGTATCATTCATCATATCATTTCGCCCTTCACATTCTACCTAAAGTGAGGATTTTGGGGTCTCCGGTATTCTTGCGGGCTCCGGTTTGGTGTGAAGTAAACATCTAGCCTAGGTGTCGGTTTCTGGCGAATCTGCCGGTCTCCCAAGAATAGGTTGAGGGCTAAGGGCCCGATGTTCCCGTTTAGAGCCAAAAAAGGTCCGTCTTAGTGGAAAAAGGTTCAGAGATGGACGTTCGCTGTCCAACTAATTAAACTTAATTAAAGAGACAGAAACTGTCTCATATTATCTGATATGCCAGTGGCAGTATTAGATAGACCAGGGGTGGCCAACTTGATTAGACATAAGATCTACTGTTTACTAACGAAACCCTGGGTGATCTACCACTTACATACTTCTTGAAATCTTAAATGAAACAGCACAGTTTAGTACACAATCATGTAGTATTTTTTGCATTTTTGCCATCGACCGGTTGGCCACCCCTGAGATAGACGAATCCGTTTTAATGTGAAGTATCCTAAATTCCTAAGTTTCTCACTATTACATTATCACTTACAAATACCTACCTGTATTTAAACCCATCATTTCTCTTCCCAGCTGTCCGACCGCGGCGGCGGCATTCCTCGCAGCGTGACGGACTACCTATTCAAGTACATGTACAGCACCGCGCCTCAGCCGTCCAAGTCCGACTCGCATACCGTACCGCTGGCCGGTGAGTTGCACTTATCTTTCTGCGGATACTTGAGATGGAATCTGGATTGCTAGAATCAATGGCAATCTAAATAGGTCCTTTAACTGTCAATGTTTAATTAAATTACGATCAAATGTCGTTAATTTTCGGTTCTTTTATGTTTAAACCAGTGGTTCCCAAAGTTGTCTGGGCTTTTACGACTCGTCTAATACAAGTTCCTAAACTCGGGACCCACCTATAGGAAATTTAACCGTTACCAATATGCCTAAATAAAGGACTTCGCTCTGTAGGGTGGTGTGTCGTTCTACAGGCAGGGCCCACTCAATGTTCGCTCGCGACCCACAGTTTGGGAAACTCTGGTTTAAACAATATGAAAATGTAAAAGAACCGAAAATTACTCATATTTCATTGAAAACGGAAATTTGATAGTTGACGGACGGATTTGCATTGGGATGGACTAAAGCAATTCGGTGGTAGTGTGTGCATAGTGTAAGACGGGCTCCACACATTGGTCCAAAAGTTGGTGCCAATACTATTTTCTAGATCCACACATAGCTACGTATCCTAGGACAAGTGGCGTCAGAACCAACATTGGAGTCAACGTGTGGAATTGGCCTTCATTGAAAGAACCCGAAGGCTTAATTTCATTCACTGACTCTTTCAAATTAATGTGTATTTATTAATTAATCGAAATAACTTTCAGGTTACGGTTACGGCCTGCCCATTTCGCGGCTGTACGCGCGTTATTTCCACGGCGACCTGGTGCTGATGTCGTGCGAGGGATACGGGACCGACGCCGTCATATATCTGAAGGTAAATCTTGTTTATTTAGATTCATATTATTGTTCGACCAATGACAGGACGCGCGACCAGTGACAGGACGCTTGACCAAGGCCAGAACGTGCGACTAATGACAGGACGCGCGACCAGTGACAGGACGCGCGACCAATAACAGGACGCGCGACCAATGACAGGACGCGCGACCAATGACAGGACGCGCGACCAATGACAGGACGTGCGACCAATGACAGGACAGGCGACCAATGACAGGACGTGCGACCAATGACAGGACGTGCGACCAGTGACAGGACGTGCTACCAATGACAGGAAGCGCGACCAATGACATGACAGAACGTGCGACCAATGAGAGGATAATGTACCGCAAATTTTGATCAACTTTTCAACATAGTTAAAATATTTGTACAAATATTTGCAAGTTGGACACACATAGTTTTAGCGCATCTTTACAAATATCATCACACCCTCATTTTTCCCCAGGCCCTATCGAACGAAGCGAACGAGCTCCTGCCGATCTTCAACCGGACATCTACGAAGTTCTACCGGCCGGTTGTCCAGTTGGCCGACTGGTCCGGCTCCCTAAATACGGCCGGCGCTCCCCCCAAAAGCCGGGAGAAGGTGTCCCCACTCTCCTCGCCTGTGTCGAACAGCCTATAGTCCGAGTGAGGCCAGAAGTGAAGTGAAGTGACGCCAAGTCACTAGAAGTGAAGTGAAGTGACGCCGAGTCACTAGAAGTGAAGTGAAGCCAGTGTGTGATTTGAGACTTTAGTGCGACAAAAGTGAGAAAGAGAAAAGAAGCTCTGGTAATTTAGACTATATATCGTTTCATCCACTCGGACGCGCCCCAGCAATGTTTGGTCTCGGTCGCGCGGGGTGCGGGGAGTGTGGTCCGAGCAATCCGTAAGGCATTACTGTAGTGTGCGTATGCACTCATGGAGCATTTAGCGTGTACCGATAACACTCAAACATTAGCGGAAGAATGGTGGGGCGCGTCTTCGTGGATGAAACGATCTATAGTGTAAAAATTGTGTGACATCTTAGTGAGAAAGAGATGAATATACAAATATTTGAAAAGTGAACACTGCATTGGCTCTTTCACACAATATTTAGTGTGAGAATGATGGCATACCAGATAATAGAAATTTTAAGTTTCTTTATTAATGATACCAGTGGTAAATATTAAGGTAACTCAATGATTGTTAGTTTAAAAGAAGTGGGTTTCTTCCTCTCTTTCTCACATCATAAAGTGTGAATGAGAGAAGTGAAGTAGTAGACATAAAAACTAGATAGAGGTGAAGCTATACATATGTATGTACACCTTTCATCTCTTACAGATCGAATGTTGTATACAATAGTTTTCTCCTTCACACGTATACTAGTTCGTATACTTAGAAAGAGATGCCAATGCAATCGTCTTTATTATAGGTCTATAGTCTGGTCCGTGAGCATGTAGAATTTTGTCCAATGACCCCAAGCTACCCATCTTTATCGCTCGCGCGTAATTGTGTTGCTGTCGCGCTCGCACACTCACTGCGGGCGCCCGTCGCAGTCGCGACAGCATTAAAATTACGCGCGAGCGATAAGGATGGGTAGCTAGGGGTCATTGGACAAAATTTTCGTGCTCACGGACCGGGCTTTAGCACATAACGGAGTCGGTGGTTTAGGTATGAGTTTTTGTGACGTCAAATGTCAACGAGACTTCAGATGTGCTTGGGACTTGTATGTTCTGTCACATCATACGTCACCCCTCTCGTACCTATTTCAGGCATTGACTCAGTTACAGGGTTCGAAAGGATAATTATCATGATAATAACAGATGGATAATATTATCGGTTGATTATAACAAAAAAATGCGCTCGTATTCGAAGTTTTCGACCGTGTATTTACGCACTTGAGTCTAATGGTGGGCGATAATAAACAATAGATAGTTATAAAACCTATCTACTTAAGTCCACAATGATCACTAGTTATCTAGCGTCAAAATAATTATCTATTTTCCAAGCTTTATGCGACTAGCGATGGATAACTTGACAACAAACAGCAACCAAAAACTTAAAATAACATTAGCAATCAGAATTTCTTATGTAACAATATGACAAATGTATCTTATACTATTGATAATTATCGGATAATTATCATGAAGCGTAATTATCTTGATAATTTCGAACCCTGCTCAGTTATGTGCGGACCTGCAGATGTGTAAATTTTTATTTGATTTCTTTTATTGATGTGATATTTAGGCATTAAGGTTGAGATTCGCCAAATTTGGACTGATAGTGTTGGTGAGGATTTCATAGTTTTGAAAATCAATTTGAAGTAGTTCAGAATAAAAGCTGCGGGCGGAAAGCTAGTTATGGAAATTTACTTACGGTTTTTAAAACTATGAAAGTACTCTGGGCGATGATATTAAAGTACTCTACTAAATTTTAAGGGAAATATCATATTTTGTAAGTTGTAGCAGCAGCGATATTGAAGTTGGACTGTCGACGCCTCTTTTAGACAGACACGGTGCTGGCAACCTCGTGATCCCGGCGGTCCCTTTAAAAGAACCAAATTCTCACACCCGTTTTCATAAACATTATTATGAGGTCTCACAGTGCGCGTGGACGCACAGGGTGACATATAAATGGGTGTCAAAGTCGTTCCGTTCGCGTTTGAACATTCGAAAATGAATCTATTAGGTGTAACCGAAGGTCCTTTCCAGTGATCTAAAACTTCGCGCCAAATGGTAATTGAATTGTTTTATCTATGGCTTGAAAGAGTTTCGTGTGTATCCGAACGAGCTTCGATTCCTGAATGCACTGACAGAAGGATGAGATAGATCATCATCATTTCAGCCACAGGACGTCCACTGCTGAACATAGACCTCCCCCAGTGATTTCCATATTGCTCGGTTACCAAGCGGCCTGCATTCAGCGCCTTCCTGTTACCTATTACTTAGAGATACCCCCCCAGAAAGGTCTGGTGCCAGGCCCTAAAAATAACCCTAGATACGCCAATGGCGCCGTATCTGTGTACAAAAGGCGTAATAATTGTGTGTATTTGTAAGTGTACAATATGTACTTGATTTGTATGTGTACTCTATTAAACCAGTAGCGTTAAGATAACCAGAACGAAATAGTCTTTTGTTTGGCTTCAAGAAGATATTTTTTTAGAATTGTAATATTCTATCTATCGATTTATCTTAAAATGTCTTCTATTTCTAAAATAAATGTATTCTTTTCTCTAAGCACAAATACTTATGTGGCGAAAAACATAAAAGTATAGAAAAAAGTATCTCACATTATCTATTAATATGTAGGTATGTGTAATAATATCATTTTATATGTAACTTAAAATAAATACTAACTTGTGTCTAGACTAGCTTAATAATCAAAATAATTACAAATAGTCTAGCAAAAATATTATATTTTGATATTTTCAATGACCAATATCTTTTAACATAATTAATGAACGAATAGTCATTTGTATGTATATGTTACGGTCAAAGTGATAAATGTGAAAATTATGAATAATCGCCGGTTATTATGAATAATTACCGCACGATTTGGTTAATGTGATTAATATAAGGTCATTTGTGTGTGTATAAAACTAAATAGGCGGCTTAGGGGTGGCCCAAGGGCCACCCCCGCCGCACCTTAACCTATTTTTCACTTTAAATCAAAACATTATGTTATAGGCATCATGGAAAAGTAATATTATGCAAGAAACATTCCAAACTCATTATGCCAAATTATATTAATATATGATATCAAAACCTTCAAAAGTTTGGCTGTACACTTGCACGTACACAAGATGTGGTTCTCTTTCATGAAATTTGTTAGTACTAAGGTTGAATTATTAAATAATCACTGTTAAATGTGATTAATTTATCACTTTTACCGCGACTGTCGGTGATTATTCATAATAACCGGTTATTATTAATAATTTTCAATTTATCACATTAACCGTAACATATATTTTGCTTTATAATATACACAAATAAATGTATACATAAATAAATAAATTTTGATTCATGACAATATTTTTTAACTTTTAATGAATTCAGTTTTGCCAAAAGAAATTCAACCTTATGTGTGTAATATTTGTGCTTGGATCGTTTAACTCTGACAATATATTTGGTTGTATGCCAATGAAATAATAATATATTTTAAGTGTTACTGAGTACAATCAAATTATGTAATTGTGACATAATTGCAGATGGTCAGACATGTTTCTTTTGGAGTGAGATTTGTACAATAACTAGAGCGTTGGCCTAAAAAATAGGAAAACAAAAACTGTAAATTTTGCCTAACGTGCAATCGACAAAATACGAATATTCGCAATTGTTTTTGCAATATAAGATACAAAGTATACAGGGTGTTAGGTAAATGAGTATATGAGCCGACACTAGCCCTTGTTAACATGGTCATATAAATGGTATTGTAAAGTCAGAAATTTGATATCATCATTTTAATTTTTTTAATTTTCATACAAAATTAATTTTATAAAATCCGATTTGTATGAAAAACAAAATAATTAAAATGAAGATATAAATTTTCTGACTTCACCATACCATTTATATGACCATGTTAACATGGGCTAGTGTCGGCTCATATACCCATTTACCTAACACCCCGTAGGTCTAGCGCTTAACTGAGTCAGTGCCTGAGGTATGGGAGCGGCACCGGAGGATATTTTCGTGACGGTCAAACGTCAGCGAGACTTCAGATCGCCTTGATTTGAAAGAAAGAAAGAAAGAAAGAAAGAAAAACATTTATTTGGTTCCAACTTAAAATATAGCACACAAAATCAGATAACAAAAAAACAGATAACAGATACAAGTTAGAACCAAATCTGGCCACCGCTCAGCATGTGTCATGCTCTGGAGTGGTAAATAAAACCCAGAACACGACGCTGTTATTCTGCGGTGACCATTTTTGGAGAGAGCTGGGCAAACATGAGACAATACACAAAAACAAACAAAAGAGAAAAAACAAAATAAAAAAATACAATATTAAAAGAAAGAAAAAAAAAAGTAAATGGATTTAGCTCTGTCACGTCATAAATGTTAATGTCACCCCTCCCGTACCGCTCCCATACCTCGGGCACTGACTCTTAAGCGCTATGTGATATTTTTATAGTCTAGTCTGCGAGCACGTAGAATTTTGTCCAATGACCCCAAGCTACCCATCCTTATCGCTCGCGCGTAATTATGTTGCTGTCGCGCTCGCACACTCACTGCGGGCGCCTGCGGGTAGCTTGGGGTCATTGAACAAAATTCTACGTGCTCACAGACCGGACTTTAGCAGGAGGCAGCACATTATTTGTTTTAAAATAGTTATTGTACAACATCTTTAGGGTTTGTTCATAATGCCAACGTACATTATTGTACCTGTTACGATGCAAGTTTTCTAAAGTTAATCTTATTTACTTACTTGCATTTCTATTTCGTTGTGTAAGTTTATTCCAAAATCGTTTATTAGTGTTTACATGTAGAAATGTTTTAGAAGACAAATTATTTAATTTTTACAATAAATTATTGAAGTGACTGTGGTTTTTGATTTGTTTATTTACCATTTTAACCCTTTATACCCTCGTAAGACCGTCGGTCCCTTTATAAGAACCAAATTCTCAGTCGTTCAGTGGGAACAATGAACAATTTTGAAAGTCACGATAGCCGAACGGTGAAGGGGTCGGACTGGCCGACTCGTGATCCGAGGAACATGGGTTCGAGTCCCGCCGCGCCACTCCGCCCGACTATTGTGGTGAACCCACGATTGTGAGACAATAAAGACAAACAGCTGTTTGTCTCTCTCTAACTTACGTATGTGACGTATGAAAAAAGAGATAATGTTTGGTCTATCTATACTCATTCTGGCAACATTTTAATGTGACGTCACCAAATATCTTACGCGTGTTCGGTACATACTTGCGCAGAGAAAAATATGCACGATTTGGGAAACACGATCATGTCCGTCAGTATTGAGTATAAGGGTATTTCGCCGAAACAGTAAATTTTCTGTGTCCAGGCAGGCGAACACATGTTTTTTTATATCTATCTGTATTAAACTATTTTTATGGGAAAGTTCATCAAAAGTTTTATTTGTTTTTGCTACTACAATAGCAGAAACTACAAATAATACCGTAGAAAAACGTAATCAAAAGTCGTTTTTCTAATTTCCTTGTTATGTCCATTACTGTTGTTTGCCAAAATGAAGGCTCATTATAACAAATTGAAGCGTAATTTAATTCTAATAGCACTCTCTTTACATTTGAGAAACGTTTGGCTATCGGAAAATAAAAACTTTAATACGTATAGGAAGAAAATAAAGTGAAGTTAAGTTCTTGTCCAGGTCAAAAGTATAATTTCCCTGGGTCTTCGTTTCGACCATTGTTGTAACGAAACGAAAAAACGTAGAATGTAACGCACTGCACCAGCTAGAGATGGGTTTCCACCCGGGTAAAAACCCACATGAGGGTAAAAACCCAATAAAAACCCGTTTCATTCCACCCGTGGGTGTTTACACCGGGTGAAAACAAATAATTTTATAATTATTTCAATTGGTATCTTTTCTTTATTTTTATTGAATTTTTCTCATTTAAGTTTATTGATTAATAAGTAATAAGTCAAATTTAACACTAATTCAAAAGTATAATTTCCCTGGGTCTTCGTTTCGACCATTGTTGTAACGAAACGAAAAAACTTAGAATGTAACGCTATGCACCACTACACTCGGCCATTTCGTCCCAAGAGGCCATTGAGGCAGGACAGTACGTCGTTGATCAGTTTTGCGACAAATCGCATAAATAGGTCCCTCCTTGGGTTTTTGTTTACTAAAAAGTAAATTTCTTTGGATGGTTTTTTGCAGCTAAACAATGGATTAATTTTATTGTTTATTTACACAAATGTAGTGTCTGTAGGGGTAAACCCATGATTTAAATGGTAAATGCATAGGGTAAATAGGTTTTTGTCTGTGGTGTCTTTTAGGCATAAATCTAATTTCTTTGGTCCTAATTTCCTTGTTTTCCGTGGCATAAAATGACCTAGGAAATTATAAAAGACATTAATAATTCGGCGTAAAGTCAAATTTTGAGTATTTCTTTATTGGAATAAGTTTAAAATTTACATTTTAAGAAATAGGTATCAGAATAGATATAGAAAAACTTGTTTTTAACTCTTAACTCAATCTACTGCATTTATCTTCCTTAGTTGTGTAAAAAGGTCGTAATGATATAATATTCATTAGCATGTTTGCTTGCGAAAGTACACAAAAATGGGTCGAACAAAAAAAAAGCAAACCACAGAAGAAAACTTAGAGAAAAAAATATTTATAATAATTTCCTTGGCTACCAAAAATTTATGACCTCATAACTTTGTTTCCAAAACGAATTATGACACCCCTTTTAGATATATTAGCTTAGTTTTTACTACTTAATGCAATGGGAAACAAAAAATAGTTAAAAACAAAAATAAAATTCGTGCCAAGGAAATTAGGCAAAATTGACCATTTTTGGCGAAATACCCATAATGCAGCCATGTTCTTTTCCCAAATCGTGTATGTACCAAGCACGTTTAGTTGATAGGTATGCCCGGTCCATAGTTTACACATCAATGACTACAATCATGCACTGCACATATTGATGCGACTAAAGTTGTATAGCTAATTTTCTTGTTTAATTTTATTTCACTTTTATTTTAGGCATTTTTACAAAGTTTTTCGATTCTACTTTTTTCAATATTTTTATGAACGTACTATAAAAACAATATTTCAAATTTTGAGAAACGGAACGCAGATAAAATTTTACTCTACCAAATTGAGAAGTTCACATTGTGTTTGTAGTTTAGTCATTTCATGTGTGTTTTTTATTTAGTTTGGTATTAATTACCTGTACCCTGTCATCCTGTGCTGTCATCACTGTCATCAGTGTCATCATTCATCTGTCATTTCCTTGGAATGCCAGGTGGAATTTTAGGTTATTCCGTGAATATTGTTATAAATAATTACTAATTCCTCGGAAAGTTTACATTTAACGGTGCGCCATGAAGATCTACACCAACGAGAATAATACCTCCACGCTAAAGCTGCTCATAGCGGCTAATTTAGCTGGGAAAAAAGTGGAGTTGAAGAGTGCGACTTTCGGAGGTAGTTTTCCTTTTATTTTTGCATTAAATTCATTTCGATTACATTTAATAGGCTCTTTGCATACTAATTTACAATTAAATCTTCTGATTCACAAGCATATTTCATCGCAAATAAGTCATATTAATAGTTTAAATTCCAATAAGATTTTAAGCTCGTTGTTATTATTGCATCATTTTTTGCATGTGTGGCTGCATTAGCATGCATTTCCTTTTTCCTCTAAAGAAACTATACATTTAGTTTGTGAAATCCGTCCTAATATCCTGTATTTAGTACCTATTGATGATTATAAGTTCAAGTAGTTTAAAAACACAAATAAACATGATTATTTGTATTGACCGAGTGAGATAATTTACTGAAATACCCCTCCTTATGAACACAAAAAAAAAAACAAGTCAAAACATCTGATTATTACCCAAGTTGACTGCAGATAATGAGAAAAAAAAATTGTACTGAAGATGCAAAAGTTCACAGTAGTAAGGAAGGATAAAATGTAGTTTCTATTAATTACTACTTGTTTCTCAATAGTAGATTTCCCTATGCCTCATACAAATTCTTTTATATTTACTGCCATATGTATAAGGATAAGGATTAATGCTCTCTGTATGATCATAACATATACTTTGTACTAATGTATCATGCCTAAGTCTGTGAGGGAAACCATCCTACTAATATTATAAATGCAAAAGTTTGGATGTTTGTTATTCTTTCACGCAAAAACTACTGAACGGATTTTTTGGAACTTTACAGTATTATTGTTTGAAACCCAGATTAACATATAGGCTATAATTTATGTTGATCTGTGACACAAAATTTCACACGGGTGAAGCCGCGGGCAAAAGCTAGTCAATAATAATTACAGATGATGGCACATCAAGTCAAACAATGTAGTATCTAATGTCTGCTACATAGGCACTATTATGCAACTAAAATGCATGTCCTGATGTTCACTGTACAAGGAAAAATACTGTGCATCTAAATGCATCTAGTCTAGGCAGCTAATTACAAATAACTGACTTGTTATTGAAGGAAACAAGATTTTCTGTCCTATAAATGTCACAATGATGTACATCAAGTATGACTTATGATTTCTAAAGCTATTTACACAATAAGATACAGGATTAGCTAGTTTGGGGGCTATTAGAAAGCTGTAATATGTTGTAATTTTGGTAATGAAGGTTTTTATTTCTTACTAGTGGCCGCTCGCGTCTTCGTACGCGTGGTCCCCGTTTTACCCCCTTAGGGATGAAGTTTCGAGGTTTTTTTACCGTTTTCCCGGAAATTATTGGAACTTTTCTCGCCGTAAAAACATCTTTGGACTTCAACGAACATTTAAAATAAGAATTGGTAAAAATTGGTCCAGACATTGTTGAGTTATGTGCTTACCAACTTTTGCGATTCATTTTTATATTATAGATTTGTGCTTGACTGTCCTGAAGCAGAGACAATTTATTGATTGCATGACATGATAAACATATGCATTTGTCGTCCAATATCATCTATAAAATTTTATTCAGCACCGCTTAATCAAATTCGAATCGTTTATTGCATGTCACATTACAATTATAGTGGTTCTACAAAATAGAGGTAGGTATACATGTGACACTTACTAACCCCATCCGCTTGTTTAACCTGGGATAAGGCACTGACGTTCCGTCTGTGATTGCAGACGATGTATTCGCAGGCCCGCGCCAGCTGCCGCTGTTAGAAGTGGACGATCAGCTCACGTTCTTCTCCAGTAATGCGGCCAGCCAGTTCCTGTTTCCCGTGCTGGATCTCTCGGAGAACGGACAGTGGTGAGTCTTTAAAAGCTATTGACATATTTTAAGAAATCTTTGTGAACTGAAAGCAAATGGTCTCAAACATGTAGAAGTCACTGCACATCTCCTCTCCCCACTTCTCCGCTCCGCTTTAATCCGCTCCATATCGCTCCGCTCTGCTCCGCAAACGGACGTACAGGATCTAAGGGGATCAGTTTTAAACAAGCCTCAGACGAGAATAAATCCCCTCATGTCTTCGCTCCGCTTCATTTTGCTCCGCTGCGCTCATTCAGCTCCGCAAATGGGTGTACAGGACCCAGAGATCGCAGTCTGAGATGGAGGGGTCCTTTTTTGGCAGGATCCCCTACTCTTAGATACTTAAAACAAATCATTAGGTACGAGACCTAAAGGGGGCAGTCTTGATGCAGGGGGCGGGGGTCTAATCCGATTTTAAGCAGGATGCCCCACTTTTAGATACTTAAGTATGAATCATAAGGTAAGTATGTACCTTAGGGGCTTAATGATTCCCAGTGGCAGCAGCTGCCCATGGCATATCACGTCTCGTCCACGCTGCGTGGAAAACCGCCATAACAACTTTCTTTCATCAGTCAGTCTATGACAATTGTGTAAGAAAGCCTCTTGTCCCAGCCCCAGAGACCGCGGGTTCGACTCCCAGCGGATGTGATTTTTGTGGAACTTCACCTGGAATGAATGATGATGATGACTAAAGCCTGGTCCGTGAGCACGTAGAATCCCGTCCAATGACCCCAAGCTACCCATCCTTATCGCTCGCGCGTAATTATATTGCTGTCGCGACTGTGCGACGCGCGCCCGCAGTGAGTGTGCGAGCGATCAGGCTTTACCTTTCTTATTCTAATTTACCTTTCTGTATCTTCAGCCAACAGATGCAAGAGTGGGAAGCGACGCGTCTGCAGCCCTCAGTGGCAGCAGTCCTCTCATCAAAAGTCCCTCCCTCCGACGTGAAGCAAGCACTTCAAGCAAACCTAACCGTCGTGGACTCACTGTTGGGGACTAACAAGTTTATATTAGGGGTGAGTAGATTTGCAACAATAAGCCTAGACCTAGTTGGGTCGGGCTGTTAAACATTATGGACGTGTATGAAAGTGCGCACATTACATCGATTTGGTATTAGCCGATTCTTCGTACAAATTAGAATCGGGCTCGACTGTCGCCCGGCAAGCGAAAGGTCATGGGTCCGATTCCCGCCTTAGGCAGTTAGATTTTTTCATCATTCATCAACATCATCATTTCAGTCATAGAACGTCCACTGCTGAACATAGGCCTCCCCCAATGATTTCCATACTGACCGGTTGGCAGCGGCCTGTATCCAGCGCCTTCCTGCTACCTTTATGAAGTCGTCGGTCCGCCTTATATGGACCTCCTACACTGCACTTTCTACTACTGGAAGCATACTTTCTCTAAATGAATAAGACTAGATTTATGGTGGCAACATAGTCCTGTAAATTACACTTAATTTCAATAAGATCTTTTGTTTTGACTTATGAAAAATCTAAAAAATCTTGACATTTTCCATTACCAGGCACGAATTTGAGTCTGATACGCTATTCAAGACCGATTTTTGAATATTTTCAACTCCTAGATCATTTCAGCCATACGATGCAGCGCAATATACGCCTTAAGCATACTAACAATAAAGATCATTGTTCCAGAACAAGCTATCAGCAGCGGACATCTCAATATGGAGCACTTTATACCCTCTGTGCTACAACACCGAACTGAAGCAGTACACAGCGGAGTTTAAGCACATAGCGCGGTGGGCGGAAGAATTGGCGGCGGCGAAGGCGATACAGGTAGGTCGTACTTACTCTCAGATGAAGGAATAAAAGAGACAAAATATAACCTATCTCCAAATCAAATTTTTAATGGCGAAACATATGCACTACTAAAATCTGTAACATCTACATATACCTACTATACACTATACATATACCATGTTTTAGTAAAATAAAATTTCTGATTCTGATATCACCAAATCAAGCGTGGGGCATGTAGGCCAAATAAAATAAAATAAAAAATATGTTTTTACCAGAAAATGCAGTCGATATTTTGGTTTATTAACAATTTAATGTTTGAGACTATGTTAGTAAGGTTGTTGTAACAAATCATTCATTTGCCTCTGATAAATTAGAATTAGAGTTATTCTCCTGCAGGGGAGACCAAATAACTTGATTTCTTGATGAGTCTTTTTTCGTCTATCTTACGTCTTAATCTTTTCATCACATCATTTCTTTTTAACACGATCCTTTTAGAACAGACTGTTTATGGACTATTACAATAATCTAGCTATAAAAGCGAAAAGTCACTGATTGACTAACTCAATCATCACGAAATCTCACTAAGACAGAATTTTGAAAAATTCAACCCCTAAGGGGGTAAAACGAGATCCACGCGTACGAATTTGCGGGCGGCCGCTAAGTTACCTATATTTTGTTATTACAGGAAGCGTTAAAACAATGGAATGGTTCTCCCAACGGGCCTTTCGGCGCATCATCAGCGTTGGGGGCGCCGCAACTGGCCAGCCTGTTGTCTCCTGTGGGGTAAGTGACTAGAACCACGGCCGTCTTTAACCTACTTGGTAGGTACTCCTTCTATGTTCTTCTGATTAATTTCGTTGCGGGTCCAATGACAGTTTAACTGTCCCCCGGGACAAGCTTGCCTTCATTGGATGGGTTCTTAAGCTGTAGTGGTAGGAAATAGTCCCGCCTGTAGGGGCCATGGGCAATTAAAGGTCAAGGGGACCGTTTTAGTCTGAAAAAAAAAGGAATTCCAAAATTATAGTATTTTTTAGTGATTACTTACAACTTTTATACCTTGAGTACTAGAGATTTGCCACTCCTGATTATTGTCTTTCTAGTTTTTATTTTATGTTAATTTCAAGTTACATCTTGGGATTTTAAATAAGTTACAGTCAAGCTACTTCCAGGTCACCCCACTATCCCGAGTACCTGTTTTTTGTTTAATTGTCTCATTCACATAGTTTATATGCCATGTGGTTATGTCAGAGTAGAATATGACCACTTCCACAGAAATCGTGCATTCTAAAGCATAACATTTCTAAAATAACACATAACAACACAATTAGTTTTGAAATTTAAAAGTTTGCGTTAGAAACATATGAAGTTTATGTAAGATTACCGTGTATTTATACAGTACATTTCTGGTTATCTCCAGGTCACCAGAAGAAGTAGAGACAGGCCCAACGGCGGATGAGATCGAAGCGGCCAAAGAGAACTGGCTGAATGGACACAAGAATCTGCAGCCAGCACTCAAGGAAGAAAAAGTCGTGTAAGTTGACAATCAGAAATATTTATTTGCTTTTTACCCGACTGCGTCAGAAGGAGGGTTATGTTTTTCGAGTGTATGTATGTATGTATATTTCTTTGGTACGGCCTGCAGCCTAAACGGCTTGACCGATTTTAGCGTGAGAGGTGTCGTTAGATTCGTCCTAATCGTGAGAGTGACACTGGCTATATTAAAATTGAAAAAAAAGAATCAAAATGGAGGATTGTAGGCGCCATAATGTCTTTAAAAAATATATTTTTTTCTCAAACCTTATTGATTGGGGTATCAAAATAAAGGGCTTTTAAGTGATTTAACTAAAAAGATTAAAATAAAATTACTATTGAATAAACAAAAAACCGAACTGCGTAAAAATGAACACTTTTTTTACATGAAATGATTGGACGTAGCACACTTTTCAACCCGGAAAGTTTCGTAACCCTATCAACTCGAGGCGGTCAGTGTTCTATGTATGGAAGTCCATACTGCAACGCACACTTATCCGCACCGTAACGTAAACGCCTCGCCTCACGGTTGACGGCGCGCGAAAGGCGATACGGTGTTGATCCCTTTCCGAGGTGATAAGTCTGCTATGACCTTTATGATGCTAAGTCACAATTTTTTAAAGATTTCATTATATACCCCAAAATCTAAATCGTTTGTGAAATTAAATTTTGAAATCAGTAAATTTTCAATTGAGTTAAGGACCTTGCTATACAAATTTTTGTCTCGTTCTCTCTCGAAAATCTCGTTTTGACAGCTCAAAAAAGTACTTGGGGGCATTGTAGTGATATGCCAAGACGAGACAATGGAAGCGCAAGGCACTGCTATTTCTCACAGTTTCTTTAAATTTTAGGTCTGGCTAAAATCCAAATTCCTATGTAATTCGTGGGTAAACCCTGGTCCTTCTTATACAAATAAATAAAATTATATCCACGTGTAAATCAAATTTCGTGTATTTGTTTCAGATTGCCAGTAAAAGGACGCAAGAACATCCTCATCACCTCCGCGTTGCCATACGTAAATAACGTTCCGCATTTAGGCAACATTATTGGCTGTGTGCTCTCTGCAGACATATTTGCTAGGTCAGTACGCACATAGTAACAAAGCCCACGCGTGGGCATGAAGTTTCAATGTGTTTAACCACTAAGGAGTGTTAATTACTTAAAAATAATTTTATTTTCCAGATATTGTCGATTATGTGACTACAACACCCTGTATATTTGTGGAACGGACGAATACGGTACGGCTACTGAAACTAAGGTAATAATAATATGATGGTTAACACATTATCAATTGACATGCTTTTTATACTATACACTAGATAAATTTTAGCGATCCGAATACTCGCTTTTTTCAACTGAACTGTACTGCAATCCGTACACCTTACTTTGACGTTTTAATCGCGTGTAAACTATACTCTGTAAGCGATCAAGAGCTCCATCTTTTAATAGTTTGGTTAGACGACAGAACTAATGTTTTGACGCTGCAGCGAACTTTAGTTTTAATTCTCCCCAAAATGGAGTAGAGCAAGAAACTTGCTTACGATAGCTTCTCTATAAATATGTATAACTCAAAGGTGACTGACTGACACAGTGATCTATCAACGCACAGTCCAAACCACTGGACGGATCGGGCTGAAGTTTGGCATGCAGGTAGATGTTATGACGTAGGCATCCGCTAAGAAAGGATTTTACGAAACTCCACCCCTAAGGGGGTAAAACGGGATCCAGGCGTACGAAGTCGCGGACGGCCGCTAGTCCTTTATAAAGGACAATGACCAAAAGTGGTCCAAAATATATCCACCACCAATGAGACCTATATTGGCTTATAGTCCATTAAATAGAGAATAACTTTTAGTATGGGACGAAAAAAAAATAAGCTGTCAGTAAAAAGTTACGACAGTTTGAAAAATTGTAGTAGTTTACGCGCTAATCTCAGGAACTACTGGTCCTATTTGAAAAAATATTTTTGTCATGGATAGCCCATTTATCGAGGATGGTTTTAGGTTATTTAACATCACCCAATACAACCAATAGAAGCAGAGCAGTAAAGACAAATGTTGTAAAAATGGGAAATATTATTCAAACTATTTTCACGCGTACAAAGTCGTAGGCACAGCTAGTATAATATAATAATTTATCTATAACCCAGTACCAGTTGGAAAAAAGACTGTTTTTACCCCTTTCGCATATTCAAAGTATTCCAATATTGTTGTCTTTCTTCTGAGCTTTTTTTTTCTTTTAGCGAGAACCTAAGGCACACTAAGCAACATGACATAACATGCATATGTTACGGTCAAAGTGATAAATGTGAAAATTATGAATAATCGCCGGTTATTATGAATAATTACCGCATGATTTGGTAAATGTGATTAATATGAGATCATTTATGTGTGTATAAAACTAAATAGGCGGCTTAGGGGTGGCCCAAGGGCCACCTCCGCCGCACCTTAACCTATTTTTCAAGTTAAATCAAAACAATATGTTATGGGCTTTAAGGGCAAAGTAATGTTACGCAAGAAACAGTCCAAACTCATTATGCCAAATTATATTAATATATGATATCAAAACATTCAAAATGTGTGGCTGTACACAAGCACTACACATGAGCCATTGTTATTTTATGATATTTCATAGTACTAAGGTTACATTATTAAATAATCACTGATAAATGTAATTCATTTATTACTTTTACCTCAATTGTCGGTAATTATTCATAATAACCGGCGATTATTCATAATTTTCAATTTATCACATTTACCGTAACACATAGATTAGTCCAAAATGTGCGATGGATAGACTGATATCGAGAACATTTTTCAGATGAAAAGGTAAAAAACATGACTTTTCATTCAGTCATAACTTTTTACTGACAGCATATTTTTGATTGCGGTTTGGTTATAATGAATCAGTAATTCAGTATTTAATAGACTATTTTACTACATAGGTCTTGTTAGTGGTGGACATTTGGACCACACTCCAAACATTTTTGGTCATTGTCCTTTATGCTTATGGGTTAATCCGGTACTGTTCCAGGCGATAGAGGAAGGGCTGACTCCGCAGCAGATCTGCGACAAGTACTTCGAGATCCACAACGCGGTGTACCGCTGGTTCAACGTCGGCTTCGACTACTTCGGCCGGACCAGCACTAAGGAGCAGACTGAGTGAGTGTATATTTTATGTTCGGTCCTTGCCACACTGGCGGATTGCAAGTTTCATATGCAATCCACTAGTATGGCAAGGCCCTTACAGTCTAGGGGAGTACATGGGAGGGGAGGATTTTTTTTCACTGGAAATAGCCTACTTTTGGCCAAATCGGAGTTTATTAATTAATTGTTCCAAGCTTAACACAACTAAAATTTTAGTTTTTGAATGTTTCCCGCTAGGGGCGCTGTACAATCCGTCATACATTAAGAGTAGGCGCACACCGTTGATTTTTCGTCGGCCGATAGTTTAGTCGGGCAGTTGATCAGTATGGGCATGTATGGGAGTGCGCACACTACGCCGATTCGATTTGGCCGATTCTTCATACAATTTAAAATCGGGCACAACTATCGGCCAACTAAAAATCAACAGTGTGCGCCTACTCTAATCGGTCAATATCACTTATTGATTAGTGATGGGCCGACTATGGTCTTTGCCGACTAACCGACTAGCCGACTGATTATTGAAATTGCCGATTAGTCGGCCGACTAATCGCCCATGTCTACTTGTGATTGATTTTTCCTGTCAGAAGTAAGGTTCAAAATCGATTGAGTTTTAGTTTTATGGTCAGATTGACAGATTTTTTGCAGTTAAAAATGGTTTTGACTAATGCCCTCGATCAAAACCATATTTAACTGCAAAAAATAAATATACAGAAAAGACTAGTCAATCTGACCATCTTCTTCTTTTCGTGTCGACAACAAACCTACACAGTGTCAGCCCAAAACTCCGCCACAAGAGTGGCGTTGTCAGTAGCACTCATCAAATCTGACCATAAAACTAACATGCAATCGATTTTGAACCTTACTGTAAAGACATTATGAAACTTTTTAATTCTACATTAACAAAATAATTTGCTTATCCACAGAATCTCACAAAAGATGTTTTTGAAGCTGAAAGACAATGGATTCGTCAGCTCGCAATCCGTCGAGCAGTTGCTTTGCGAGAAATGCGACCGATTCCTGGCTGACAGGTATATTCTATACACTACATACGCTACAAAATATGTTTTAACTAAACAATTATCCCCTTAACCCTAACTTCGAACTCCTCCTATGTTCTTCTGATTAATTTCGTTGCGGGTCCAATGACAGTTTAACTTTCCCCCGGGACACACTTGACCTTCATTGGTTGGGTTTTTCTTAGCGGTCAAGCTGTAGATCCGCCGCTACACAGGAGTTGCAGCGGTGGGAACGAGAGGTGGGAGGGAATAGTCCCGTTAACCCTTTAACGGGCATATAATGAGTTTAATTTCTATTTTTGGATGCTGACTTTGAAATTAAATATTAATAAAGTATAAATTAGCACATAAATCGAACTATAATGTATTGCGCCCTGTTAACATACCGTCTAAACGGAAACGAAACAATAAAAGTACTTGACAAATACCTCTGTAAAAATCAGTATATTTGTTGCAATTCACGAAGGCGAGTGAGCTTTGCATGTGTGGTGGCTCGCTACTGTTCTTTGCTCGTTTTTGAAAGTTTTGACAGACATTACACATCATTATGTGCATGTACACGTACACATACAAGTAAAGCTCACTCGCCTTCGTGAGTTGCAAGAATTAGTAAACGTTCGTTCGTTTTCAGCCAAATGACGTCCACTGCTGAACAAAGGCCTCCCCCAAGGTTTTCCACAATTAACGGTCCTGCGCTGCCCGCATCCAGGCTCTTCCCGCGACCTTCACCAGATCGTCGGTCCACCTAGTAGGAGGCCTGCCATTAGTAAACGATATTTTATGAATTCTCACAGATTCGTAGAAGGCACGTGTCCGCACCCCGGCTGTTTATACGACAACGCTCGCGGCGATCAATGCGACAAGTGTGGGAAACTTATTAACGCGATCGAACTCATCTCACCACGGTAAGAACTTATGTCACCCTGGTAAGAACTTATGTCACCCTGGTAAGAACTTATGTCACACCGGTAAGAACTTATTTCAACCAGGTTTTAACTTGCTTCACCCCCGTAAGAACTGTTTATACGACAACGCTCGCGGCGATCAATGCGACAAGTGCGGGAAACTCATCAACGCGATCGAACTCATATCACCCCGGTAAGAACTTATGTCACCCTGGTAAGAACTTATTTCAACCAGGTTTTAACTTGCTTCACCCCCGTAAGAACTTATTCCGCTCAGGTAAGAACTGTGCTGTTTATACGACAACGCTCGCGGCGATCAATGCGACAAGTGCGGGAAACTCATCAACGCGATCGAACTCATATCACCCCGGTAAGAACTTATGTCACCCCAGTAAGAACTTATGTCACCCTGGTAAGAACTTATTTCACCCTAGTAGGAACTTGCTTCATCCTCGTAAGAACTGTGCTGTTTATACGACAACGCTCGCGGTGATCAATGCGACAAGTGTGGGAAATTCATCAACGCGATCGAACTCATCTCACCCCGGTAAGAATTTGTCTCACCCCGAAAGGCTGGTTTTAGTGTCACGCGGACCGTCCGGTGCGGACCCGCTCCGCACGGCCAATCTGTATGAACTTCTAGGGAGCGTTTTAGAGTAATGCGGTCCGGAGGAACCGCTCGCTCCCTAGCAGTTCATACAGATCGGCTGTGCGGAGCCATCCGCACTGACAGCAGCCAAAATAACTTGCTTCACTCCAGTAAGAACTTGCCTCACTCGGGTAAGAACTTGTCTCACCCCGGTAAGAACTTGTCTCGCCTCGATAAAACTCGCTGATTAGTACTAATTTCTCTCACCCCTATATGAATCTGGCAAATCCAGGTCAAAAGTCTAAAAACCTCGATCAAAACTGTCTCACCGAGTGTGTAAATTGTATTTTAAATTCATGTATAATACTTTTGTTGGCAGATGTAAAGTGTGCGGCCACACACCTACGGTAAAACCTAGCAGTCAGCTGTTTATTGAGTTGGGGCAGGTAAGAAAGACATTACGTTTAATAGTGTTGAAAATTATAATTATGCGTTTCTTTGTCTTTCTGTCTGTCTGTTACGTTTTCACGCTTAAAATACTTAACCGATTTAGATTAATTTAATAATTTGAGCCCCAGGGATACGATAGTGTGAATCCCGGTTTTTTCAAAGGACTCGCGCTATAATGTATTTTTGTGACAGATTGATATTTACGCGGGCAAAAGCTATCTGGAAATCATTGGGTGAGGCCTATGTTCAGCAGTGGACGTTCTTTGGCTGAAATGATGATATTATTTCAAAAAACTTGACCCTTATTGCTGGCGACAACTAAACACCTTCCCAAGAGGGTCCCATAGCAATGTACAGTCGCGGAATGAAAAGGTTCGTCACCTTAGTGTCGATTTTCGCTTGCACTAGGTACTGTAAGAGTCAGAGAGAGTAGTTGTACAGTCTTAGAATATTTCTGTATATATTGTGTACATAAATTGTAAAGATTGTACAGCTGTACATAAACTGGCGGAAGGCGCATAGGCGCCTGCTTAGAGTTGTCCTGTGGTAATAATAAGGTGGGTCCGCACAGCGGATTAACTGAGCATAGGTGGAACTCGGGTTAAGGTTCGCTACACCGGCAACTCCCCTATGCTCAGAAAGAAGGACACTGGTGGATTTTTAGTGGGTAGGCCCCTCCCGTCTGGAGGGGAGAGCCCCACATAACCCGTCGCCTGACCACAGCGGCGGGTATGCAGCTCAATGCATTTTTACCACCTAAAAAAAAAAAAAAAAAGTACTGTAAGAGTCAAACCTGCCAACATAACAGTCCAAGAAACATTGCTGCTAACATTTAAATAAACATGACGTTTGCTAACGAATGTTTTGCTTGTTTATTTTTCTATCCCGTCAGTGCAATGTTACAAAATGTAGTTTTTTTAATTTAATAGATAATGGCAGGTTGAACCAACAAGAAGGTTATCAATCATAATAATCTTCTTGACAAGTTAAATCGTCAAATAACTTTGATCTGAATAATTTTGAACTTTACTGACGAAAAGTTAAAGATTATTTTCTCTAACTCGAGATTATTCTGTAACATAGTTTCAAAAGGTAATAATATGTGCTCGCGATTCTTTGAAGGAATCAATTTGAAAACTGACGAACCTTTTCATTCCGTGACTGTACTTCGTTCGTTTCAACCAAATGACGTCCACTGCTGGATAAAGGCCTCCTCCAAAGATTTCTATAACGACCGGCCCTGCGCTGCCCGCATCCAGGCTCTTCCCGCGACCTTTACTAAATCGTCGGTCCACCTAATGGGAGGCCTGCCCATGCTACGTTTTCCGGCCCGTGGTCGCCACCTGAGAATTTTTCTGCCCCAACTTTAGCAACTAAAGTACGGCCAACTAGCAGCGATACAAAAGGTCGATTCGACTGTCGAACTGACAATCTATTCTGTCTCTTCCCATCTTGTGTATTTGTCGTAATGTCTCGTTCTCCCGCCAAAATATGTCAAAGTCAAACCCTTAGGCTGGGTTGCACCATCTTGCTTTAACTTTGACAAACGTCAAAAATCTGTCAAATTCCATACAAAAAGCACCGGTTATCGTCATTAGGCCAGTAGAATTAAACACAAAAATTGATTAAATCGGAAATAATTCCTACAAAAGATTTTTTTGCTTTAATGGCTTCATTGGTTGCCCATTAAGACTCTCCTAAGTTTTCGACTTCGACGGAGTTGTGCTTAAGTGGTGGGGGCCCCCGAAAGGGGCGTTTTTTCGGTTTTCCGGTTATACCGCGTAAAAGACTTACCCTATCGAAAAGTGGTCTTCATGACGGTTAAAGGGCACTTAATCCTGCATTGAATAAGACCAAATTCATATGTTTTGGACAAACCGTTCTCGCGCTAAAGTTCGGCAAAGTAGAAAATATACGTATAATTAATGACCCTCTCCACGTCCAATGGTTTGTTACCCACAGGCTTCCAAGTCTTGAAAAGGGCCACCTCAACCAGTGTAACCCTATCAAGGCTTACGAGCTTGATGCGCCTATCCTTGTTCGTCCCAGCCGTTCCTTAACTGCGGTTGCTGCACCTCTTCCTGGCACTCACCTGAACGACTCTGTGTTACCTACTGTGGCTGCCCCTCTTCCTTGTATCCTCCTGCATGACTACGTTGCCTAGCCGTATGCCTGGTCTAAGGTTCGACGCCAAAAATCAACAACAACAAGTTCATATTAAAACGCTGAAGAGTTTTTTGTTTGTTTGTTTGAACGCGCTAATCTTAAGAATTACTAGTTTGATTGAAATCATTATTTTTGTGTTGAATAGCTCATACATTGAGGAAGGCTATAGGATATATACAATCACTCTACGACTAATAGAGGCGAAGCAGTAAAGAAAAATGTTGCAAGCACGGGAAATAGTATTTAAACTATTTTCACTCGTACGAAGTTGATTTTGTGGCGTCGAACCTTGGACCAGGCATATGGCTAAGCAATGAAATCGTACAGGAGGGTACAAGGAAGAGGGGCAGCCACATTAGGTAACACAGAGTCGTTCAGGAGAGTGCCAGGAAGAGGTGCAGCAACCGCAGTTAAGGAACGGCTGGGACGAACAAGGATAAGCGAATCAAACTCGTGAGCCTTGTTAGGGTTACACTGGTTAAGGCGACCCTTTACAAGGCTTGGAAGCATGTGGGTAACAAGCCATTGGACGTGGAGAGGGTCATTAATTATACGTATATTTTCTACTTTGCCGAACTTTAGCGCGAGAACGGTTTGTCCAAAACATATGAATTTGGTCTTATTCAATGCAAGATTAAGTGCCCTTCAACCGTCATGAAGACCATTTTTGATAGGGTAAGTCCTTTACGCGGTATAACCGGAAAACCGAAAAAACGCCCCTTTCGGGGGCCCCCACCACTTAAGCACAACTCCGTCGAAGTCGAAAACTTAGGAGAGTCTTAATGGGCAACCAATGAAGCCATAAAAACAATAAAATCTTTTGTAGGAATTATTTCCGATTTAAAAGCTAATTCTACTGGACTACATAGTTACCGTTAAAGATAGGTGGACCAGTGCAACCTACCCCTACTATTCCAAATGACTATGACATTGGGTTTGTTTACATTTGGTATCGCTTCTCGTTGGCCGTACTTTACACTTACCTTTCTTACATTTCCAGCTGGAACCATCCCTCCGTACTTGGATAAGTGCCACCGAAGGCCAGTGGTCGCCGCCCGCGCGCGCGGTTTGCCGTGCGTGGTTGCGTGAACCACTACGAGCCAGGGCTGTCACCAGGGACTTGAAGTGGGGGGTGCCGGTGCCAGTTGAGGGGTTTACTAGCAAGGTACCTTTACTTTCTAGAACATTCTCCAAAGATCCTCTAGTTTCAAGGACTTGTTAAGGCTAAGTAGTTCAGCCGGATATCTAGAAATGGCGCTGTGAGGGTCACCAGGGATCTCAAATGGGGCGTGGCGGTTTACTAGCAAGGTAAGAAACTTGCAGGATGCTCCGCCTTGATTTGAGGAAGTAGTTCGGTCAGGTGAGGTGTCAAGAGATGGCACTGCAAAGCTGCTTTCTCATTAGAACATTCTTCGAGGATGCTTCCAGTTTGAGATTAACTAAGTTCTACAGCATGTTACCAACAGATGGCGCTGTATGACTGCTTTCTACTAAGAACATTATTTGAGGATGCTCCAGTTTGAGTAACTTGACTAAGTAGTAGTACAGCATGTCACCAAGAGATGGCGCTGTAAAGCTGCTTTTCTAATGCAGATTAAAATTTGTTCCTTGTGGTAAGAAACTGAGTAACTGGATTAGTAGTTCAACCAGCCACCAACAGATGGCGTTGTATCTTTATTGATATTTTACTGATACACCAAACCTGCGTTTTGGTGACAGGACAGTATTCTGTTGGGGTGAATGTTAGGTCGATCTATGGATTTGGGCTAAAGTGAGTGAAGGCCAGTGGTCGCCGCCCGCGCGCGCGGTTTGCCGTGCGTGGTTGCGTGAACCGCTACGAGCCAGGGCTGTCACCAGGGACTTGAAGTGGGGCGTGCCGGTGCCAGTTGAAGGGTTTACTAGCAAGGTAGGGGACACACGGGACTATTCCCACCTCTTGTTCCCACCGCTGCAACTCCTGTGTAGTCAGCTGCTACAGCTTGACCACCAATAAAACCTAACCAGTGAAGGTCAAGTTTGTCCCGGGGAAAATTAAACTGTCATTGGACCCGCAACGAAATTAATCAAATGAACATAGGTAGGTAAATAAGCCGCTGCGAGCTAGAGCTGTCATCAAGGACCTCAAGCGGAAGGTGCCGGTGCCAGTGGAAATGTAAGCTTTTCTATCAGATTCGTTATAGTGGCTTAGCCTGCTACCAACAGATGGCGCTGTAACTGTAACTTAACACGCGAACCTGCATCGCGGTGACATTATGTACAATCTTTTTTTGACAGATTTGAATAACGATTCGCCTCAGGTGAGAATTAGACCTACCTTTCGCTTGTCGTTAATGTTATATGTTTTTCCCAGGTGTTCTACGTGTGGTTCGACGCGCCGATCGGCTACCTCAGCATAACACAGAACGCGACACGACAATACGAGAAATGGTGGAAACCAGACAAGGAGTATGATGTGAGTTTGTTCCAAAAAGTTAATATACCTAGCGGAATAGAGCAACAAAGGACTGAGCGAGCGAGATGTCACTAGCAGCAACACTGTGCGATAGAAAGAGATGCATGATGCCAATATAAACCGTTTTTGTATTTGACAGTTCGTTAGCACTCATTGGCACGCTGAAAATTTGAGCTCTGAGATTTTTCAGATTTAAGTAAGTGAAATCGTGGATGTTTATGAGAAATAGTGCTTCAGAAACGTGGCGACTGGTTCAGGAATTGATTATTATTGTATAAACTGAAATAATCCTGAAAACTGACACACAAATGACATTCACGCCCGTATTCACAAACGATGCTTGCAAGTGAAGCAGCAAATCGAACGCACAGAATTGAATAGAGCTCTGTGATTGGTTCGTGTGAAACCTCATAGTAATGTTTGTAAATACGTTTTTGACTTTCATCATCATCATCAATATTTCAGCCACAGAATGTCCGCTGCTGAACATAGGCCTCCCCCAATGCTTTCCATGTTGATCGATTGGTAGCGACCTGCGTCCAGCGCTTCCCTGCTACCTTTATGATGTCATCGGTCCACCTTGTAGGTGGACGTCCCACGCTGCGTTTTCCGGATGTTTTTGACTTTACTAAATTAATATTTTTTGTTCGTTTTTAGGTGAAACTATACCAGTTCATGGCCAAAGACAACGTTCCGTTCCACACGATTATGTTCCCAGCGACACTGATGGGCATCAACGAAGGACACGTGCTGGTCAACCATTTGTTCGCGACAGGTTTGTGACATTTCACTTAACTATACTCTGAAGACTTTCTTTGACGTTAAATATTTTTGTTTCTTTTTTTGTAAACCCTGTTACTTTGTCAAAACTGTTTACGTGACATTGGCGAAATCATGGTTCTTAAAACCAAGCCGTTGCCATAATAAAAGAAGAAGAAGAAGACTTTCTTCAATCAGTGTGTGTTATAAATGACCCACGCTGAACTGTCCCACCAAACTCAATGACAGGGGGGCGCTACCATCGTTCAACTATATGGTTTCCAGCATGGCAAAAATCGGAACCAGCGATCCGGTATTGACGGTGGCGCGTCCCACTGTCAATGTCATGGATAGGACAGTTCAGTATTTTGGAACTATACCAGTGATGGATATTTTACAGTCAAAACTCATAATCGGTCAAAACAACTTTTGACTGCAAAAATCATGACTGACACTTTTGACTGATTTTTTCCAGTCAAAAGTGGTTTTGACCAAGGGCGTTAGTCAAAACCACTTTAGAGTGCAAAAAATCTTATTTAACTGACTGAATCTTGTTTTAAATTAATTTCTAATTCATGTTTTAATTTATTTATAGAGTACCTGAATTATGAAGAAGGCAAGTTCTCCAAATCAAGAGGGGTGGGCGTTTTTGGCACAGATGCACAGGTAAAAACAATTTTCTTATAACAGCAGTTATGGTCAGTCAGTTTGAATTCAAATTCATTTATTCACGGCTGCTGTTAAGCTGCCAGTTATAACTGCTACAGCAGTTGGTATTAAGTTTAAACTTTGAAACTAAAGTAATAGATTAAGAGCTAGTGAACGCCAGACCTACGTCATTTTATAAAAGCTGAAAGTTTGTCAGCGTATGCTCCCAACAGACAAGTTAAGTCTAACTTTTACGGTGGCTTTTTCTGTATATTCAATAGACAGTAATTCTACTAACGTTATACCATTAAATCTGATTTTTATGTATAATATCTGGACAATAATTAGAAGAAATCCTAGACTGCATCCCACTTAACATCAGGTGCGATTGTGGTCAAATACCTGCCTTGGTATGCATAAAAAAAAAGAAGTATTTTCCCCAACAGCCAGACAGTTTTGACAGTTCCAACTCCCTGCCAGACAGTTTTTTAGGGTAGCTCCCAAAGCCACCACGACCCAAACTTCATAAATTCACCAACATTAATATATCCTATATTGGGAGCATAGCATACGCTGACAAACTTTCAGCTTTTATAAAATGACGTAGGTCTGGCGTTCAGTAGCTCTTAGTCTATAAGTTATTCTATTTGTGATCAGGATACGGGTATTCCATCAGACGTGTGGCGGTTTTACCTGGCCAGCATCAGGCCTGAGACCTCAGACTCCAGCTTCAGCTGGGTCGAGCTAGGAACCAGGTGAGACACTGACAGACATTTCAAACTGTTTATTAAATATAATTACCTACTTTCTTTTTTAAGTATGTTAATGTTCCCAAATGGATCCCATTAATAAAAATTGTTTTTGTAATTTAGAAATCAAAATATAACTATGTCTAGAAACAAAATTGTAATCAGAGAAAAAAACATGCATATGTTTCTCCAAGAAATACTTTCCGTAAAAACGCCGGGGCGAATTTCGTGATTGAGTATTTGACACCATTTTCCAATAATTCGAAATCACAACTTTATCTATCTATCTATATAAATAAAAATGAATTGCTGTTCGTTAGTCTGATTAAAACTCGAGAACGGCTGGGCCGATTGGGCTGATTTTAATTTTAAAATGTTTCGTAGTCCAGGGTAGGTCTAAACGGTGAGCAAATAGGGAAAAATTGCGATGGCTTATTTATTGCCTTTAAGGCGGAACAGAGTTCGCCGGGTCAGCTATTTTAAATAAGACTTCATTCTGGTCTTAAAAACTTAATCAATTTTAAATTACGTGATATTTTTGGTTGCATTATGATTGAAAAGTAGTTTCATTGACTTGACAAAATAGTGATGTCAATTTCTTGTATTGCCATACAAAATCTATGGGAGTGTCTCGTTTTGACAGTCTTAAGTACGTCAATTGATTGGTGGTGTCAAATAGTCTATTACAAATGTCACGTATTGCAAATCAAATCAAATCAAAAATATTTATTCAGTTTAGACCACAAGTGGCACTTATGAACGTCAAAATGTAAATAATAAAAATAGAGAAGGTAGCCCTTATGGGGCACTTTACATGTCTCCTTATCTTTTGGGCCCTACCAGCGCTTCGAGACAAACATATGGCAACTTGTCTAGGGGGTCTAATGATGATGACGTATGGTCAAAGTGTATGTTTGTGTTAACAGAAACAACTCGGAGCTCCTGAACAATCTGGGCAACTTCTGTCATCGCTCCTTAAGCTTCTGCGCGAACAGCTTCAAGGGAAAAGTGCCTGACGTCATCCTGACGCCGAGTGACGCGGAATTGGTGGCGTTGGTCAACAGAGAGATAGTCGGTGAGTGGTTTAGTTTACCCCAGGGGAAAGGGGGGGAGGCCTAGCCAGGATAGACAGCGATTTAGCCAGGAAACGCGTGAGGTTTAGTCTAGTCTAGAAAGGGAGGTTTCAGACTAGACAGTCTGGAGGATGGGGAGTAGTCTAGCCAAGGAGAAGGAGGGCAATCTAGCTGGGATAGGGGATCAGTCTGGCCCAGGAGAAAGAGGGGGGGGGGCAGTCTAGCCAGGAGAGGGAGCCGTCTAGCCTATTAGAGGGGGGATCAGTCTAGCTCAGGAGATGGTAGAGGGTGGGGGGTAATCTAGAACAGGATAGGGAG